>NC_067475.1:15147403-15159903 GCF_947179515.1 Apodemus sylvaticus
CTGCCTTTGTCCCAAATCTTCTACCCTGTTGGCAGACACTCACCTGTCCTTTCTGCTCTATGTTAGCAAGGTCAGCCTTAACTCACGTGCCTGCTCCTTCCCCAGACCTGAGCATCCCCCGGGAGAAGTGCAGTGTCAAAAGTCCTGGGTTTTATGTCACTGGTCTGTGACACTGTGCCAGGACATTTCATGAAATGAACTAAACAAACCTGGCATTTGGGAAAAAAACAAAACAAAACAAAACAAAAACAAAACAAAACAAAAAAACCCAGCCCTTTGGTTTATAGATCTGATTTTGCATCAATATGTGAGGGGAGAAAAACAGTTAAAAGCAAACGGACCATCAAGTAAATAGTGCTGAAAATTTTAACTCAGTAATAAATGCAGTTCATTCCCAACAAGACAGGGTTCCCTCCACAGGTAGGAACTGCTTAATCAACGTGGTGTGGTTTACGAGCTGTCTGGCCTTAAATATCCTCTCCATCACCCTACCATGGTGCCTAAAAACTCCCGTAACTTATCTCTTCTGAGAATTCAAATTAAAAAAACTTCTTTTTCCATCAGTAGCTTCGGTTAACTTACCAACTGTTCTTCTATCTGGCATATTTTTTCTAGACTGTCTATATATGTAGTGTGAGAATTACAGAAGTTTCATGAAAGAGGGCAGGCCTAAATGCCTGAGCTAAGGAGCC
Organism: Apodemus sylvaticus; assembly: GCF_947179515.1. Classification (NCBI taxonomy): domain Eukaryota; kingdom Metazoa; phylum Chordata; class Mammalia; order Rodentia; family Muridae; genus Apodemus; species Apodemus sylvaticus. Next base: position 15,148,096 of record NC_067475.1, read on the forward strand.
AGGAGCAGGCAATATAGGCTGCGGTTAAGTTTTTTGGGTTTTTTCCTTTGGTTTTGTTTGTTTGCTTGTTTTAGTTTTTTGGATTTGGTTTTTTCGAGACAGGGTTTCTCTGTATAGCCCTGGCTGTCCTGGAACTCACTCTGTAGACCAGGCTGGCCTCGAACTCAGAAATCTGCCTGCCTCTGCTTCCCAGAGTGCTGGGATTACAGGTGCGCGCCACCACCGCCCTGCTGCGGTTAAGTTTAAGACAGGATTGAACCAAGACCTGGGGCCTATGTATGGGAGCCTGTGTGTGGCCCATGGCTAGCCACTGGCTTCTGGAGTTTTGATTCCTTATTCAGGTACAGAATGATGCTAGCAAGACCACGTGCCTCAGCGGGGCAGGGGTGAAAGGAGTGACCAGGCTGCAAGCCTTGAAAATGGTGTGTGCTACAGAGTAAAGCCTTAGTGACCCGGCTGGTCGTAGAAGGGGGTGTCCTGAGGTTTGGCCCTGAAAGGGCTTAAGGTGGTGGGAGACTCACTCTCATAGGCCTCCTTTGTTGATCAAGAATCAAGGAAATAGGCGGTGGCATGAGGCTTTAATTCCAGCACTTAGGAGGCAGAGGCAAGCGGTACCTCTGTGAGTTCAAAGCCAGCCTGGTCCTCAGAGCCTAGTTTCAGCATTACACATTTAAACCCTGTCTCGAAAATAATAAAATATGAAAGAAAGAAGATAGACTTGGAGATAGTGTGAGGTCCAGTCTTTGTCTTTTGGAAGATTAAAAACAACAAAACAAACAAACAGGCCCATTGTGGGCTTCACCCTAACTACACCAGACAATCCCTGGTCCCTACCTCTCCAGGTTTGTTCTAGTCTCAGCAAAATCCACTTTCCTACACAGAATCTCCAGCCCCCGGTTCCTGGGCGTACCCTCGAGGTCTGGCACAGAGCGGTCACTTGCAGCCCTGCGGGGAGAGCGAGTCAACAGCCGGGGTGGACGGGAAAAGTGACATAATCTTTGCAGCGCCCTGTGCCTCCAGCCTCTCCCGCAGCGCAGGCCTGGATTCTGCTCTCCAGCGCTGCGGCCGGGGATTGCGGCGCTGCCTTGGGGACTCGGCCAGCCTTGGGGTCCTTCGCGGAGTGGGGACCCCGGCGTGGGCGGCCGGGACGCACTTTTCAGGAACGCTGGGGCCGCAGCGCGCTCGCTGGGCGCGCTCCCAGGACCGCCGCCCCCTCGGAGCCGGATGACGGAGTCTCGAAAGACTTTCACCAAATATGGGCCGAGGCTGGAAACGTCCTGTGCTGTGAGACGCCGGAAACCTCGAGTCGCGGCCACCGCGGGAGTGCGGCTCTCCGGCCAGCGGCCCGCAGGGGGCGGCGGCGGCGGCGGCGGATCCCAGCCCCTTGGCCAAGGCCCGTTGCGCTCGTGCCCTCCCGACCCGCTGAATCTGTCACACAGTTCCGGCCACTGCTGCCACCATAATCCCAGCCACTCCCACCAATCCTCAGACCATGCCAAACTGTGGAGGTGGAGGTGTGGGAATGAAAAGGGGTGCAAAAATGTAGGGTGACACTTAAAGAGGGTGTCGCCTTAAAGCTTCTTGCAGACCCGGTAAAAGTGGCTAGAAGTGGTGGAGTCGTGAGCAACCTCCTATCTGATTATGGACACACGGCCCGAGGGTGGGGAGAAGTGGGGAGAGAGAAAAGGTATTAGGGGAGAGACCTGGAGAAGGGGAAAGGAAGGAAGGAGGGAGGGAGGGAGGGGGGACACTCCTGTGGTCCAGAGCAGAGTGTGATTCTGGGACCAGCAGCATCGACATCTCCTAGAGAGTTGTTAAAATGCAACTGAGGAGAAAGTCTGGAGTAGGGCCTAGCAATCAGACTTTTAACCAACCCTCCGGGTGATTCTGGTGAACGCCTTAGTCTGAAACCCAGTAAACTAGGAAGCTGGAGTTTACAGGTTTGGGATTATGATCTGTCTCAGTTGCTGCGAGACAGTGAAACCTTCTTGGGGTAATCTAAACTTCCCTGGCAGCTGCTGGTGAGACTCCATCTCTCAGCCCCGGCCAAGAGCCGCAGAGGACAAGCAGTCCTTTCTCGGCGGCTTGCGGCTCAATAGAAACAAGTTCGCTGGGTGGAGAGACGGTGGGGGTAAAGAGTCCAGCAATGCGCAGCCGAATCAACACTTACCCACACTATTTGCACATTTCCCTCCCTGTCTGTCAACGAAGGATCTGTAGCTCTCAGCAGAGGAGGTGAGAAGGCGGCAGGACGTCTGGAGTTTCTGGACCATCCTAGGCAAGGACTTAAGCAGCCGCTGTTCCTCCCGGTTCTCAGCAGGCTAAGCAGAGCATGCTGTCTGCAAAGGCGATGCTCGCAGGTTCCAGCAGCCTTTCCTCCTCCAGCACCTCCTGGCCTGGCAGACTCGCCCCCGCCTCCCCTTCTCGCCGCACACCCGCTGCTTTAAATGGACAGCTGATGCTAATGTTCTCCCCGAGTCTCCTCCGGGACAATCCCATTCTCCGAGATTGCCCAGTTGGAGTCCAGAAACAAAACCCCACTCATCCTCGTTAGAAAACTTTAATCTGATTTTTAAAAAAAGTCATTTATGGAACGGCGTGTCTGTTTGAACGCTGTGCGCTATACTGGACCTCTAGGCTGCCCACCCCACCAGCAGCAGCAAAGGAACACTACATCCAGGCCAGTTGGATCATCCACTGTAACTTTATTTTAAATCATGACAGACAGATTGCGTGAAAAACAAGGAATTCCAAAGAATTTCCTGCTCTGGGAACAGAAGTTAAGTCTATATTTAACAACATTTGAAGCTGTCAAGAATGCCTTGTGGTTGGATAACAGAGGGAGAAAAATGTTAAAAACGCAGGCTACTGCTATACCCAAATATGGAAATATTGTTACGTCTGGTGTCTGATTCACCATCTGGAAATACTTACAACCATGAAGTCAAATAGAAAAGACGCCACAACAGAAGCCAGGAACCCTCCTCTCCATTCTGTTTCTCCAGCACCTCCTTCTACCCTGTTCTGTTCCTTCTCCACCCTCACCCCTAACCCTCCCTCGCTTCCCTAAGATGGAAACAATGAACTGTAATGCAGGAAGGTTCTCTAACTAGTAAATTGGCCGGCCTCGGGGACAAGGCCTGGGCTTCGCCTTCATTCTTTGCATCACACTTGACAACCCATTGTCTTTAAAAGTCCCCACCCCCAGAAAGCCTCCGGGATCCTCCAGCCTCCAGCAAATTCCCGTAGGACTTACGAAAGGGCGCTTTTGAATGAATGAATTTAACTCTTTCCAGTAACAGCTGTCTTCACTGGAGTGTGCGCAAGGGCTTCTCCTCCTCCTCACAGGAGTCATTCATAGAACAGTCAGTGTAGAAGGCTCTCTTAAGCGAGATCCAGAGGCTGCAAAGGCAGAGAGGCCCTAAATATTAATCATGAAGAAAAGCTACCCCAGATCATTAAAGGGGGAGGGGAAATCTAGTACCATTTCCTTTTCAAACGACATAAAATAGATTCTGAAACTTCTGAAGTTTATGAATGGCACTGGTAACCCTGAAGAGGGTCTTGGGGTGGGGGCTGGGGGTGGGGAGGGGAGGGCAGTATTCACTTGTGCGTCTAATAAGATCTTGAAACCCAACTTTCTCTATACGGTGCTGCCCTCTAAATCCCTCATGTCTCGGAACTTGGAGAGAGCCTTTGCTACTTCCCTTGAAATGGAAGACTTCCAAGTGATCCAAAACAAAGGAATTAAACACATGAACACACGGAGACATACTCTCTCTCTCTCTCTCTCTCTCTCTCTCTCTCTCTCTCTCATACACACACACACAGAGAGAGAGAGAGAGAGAGAGAGAGAGAGAGAGACAGACACAAATACACACGAGCTCACACAGAGAGAAAAACACAGAGACATACATACACACACAGAGACGTACATGGACACACAGAGACACACAAGGTGGGGAGGTGTTGGGGGAGGGTGTCTGCAAACACACCAAGTCTTTTTTTCCAGCTATCCATACAGCACAATGGTCTTGTTGGAATCTGTTTTGTCCTGGCAGCTTTTGCACCTGATGATTTCAGGACAAATCACTCCACGGTGGTCTCCTCCGCTTCTGGGTTGGCTGCTTAGTTTCCACCGCCGCCAGTCCGAGGAGAGAGGCCAGGAGGGCTGAGCCGGCCTCCTGCATCCGTGAGGAAGTGGACGTCAGGCTCCGGGAGAACTCTGCACTCGTTTCCTCTTGGATTTCCACTGCAGGCAGTGGGCTGGAACTAAAAATGGGAACCTCCAAAAACAAACAAGTACAACATACCAGAAAAAAAAAGAGAGGGGGAGGGATGAGGGAAGACCTCTGGCTGGAAATTTGCCAGCGAAGAGGGAAGGAAGCTTCCCCCACCCCCATTCATAAATGCCATTCTGAGTCTTAATTTGCAATACACTTCTCTTGGCTAATAAACATCATGCCAAAGCTTTGGGATTTGATCCCAGCATGCCTCTTTGAAGTCCACAAATAGATCCCGGGCTTAGAAACCAACTCCCCCTCCCCTTTGGACTCTCAGTAGATAACTTTACTCTCACCTTGGTTGTAAACAAGCGAACAGCTCGCTGCTTTTCCGGGTAGGCATCATCAAACAAAACCACTTTTGTTCCTCGGTCTCAGGTCCTCCCGCCCTCCCAAGTCTAGGCAAAGATCTGAAGTGTTCCCACCAACACATACACCACGCCCCCTCCCCCCAACACGCTCACGATATACCCTCTTCAATCAAAATCATCACCCTCGCGCCCCAAGCATCCCGCCTTCCCCAGAGGAAGTTGTTATTTAAAGTGGAAAAGAACGTACTTTTTTTTTCTCCGATGGATCTGAGAAGAGGGGGGGAAAGGTGCAACGGAGCCAGGGGAGGTGCTTGGCAGCAGCCCGCGCCAACCAACATTCCTGAGATGTTTGAGAATTCTGGAACGCGCAGACAGAGCTACGTCACTGCAACACGCGGCGCCGAGGCAGGCATTATAAAGGGCGGGCTCCCGGCGCCGGGGCAGACTGTGAGCGAGAGCGCCCCAGAGAAGCGGCTACAATCTCAGCGCCTCCTCCGCCAGCACCTCGACAGAAGGACACCCGCCGCCTCGGCCCTCGCCTCACCGCACCCCGGGCGCATTCGATCCCGCTGCTCGCCGCCTAGTTGGCTTCCGTGTCGCCGCGTTCGTCCCGGTTCCTCCTGCAGCGCCACAATGAGCTCCAGCACCGCCAGGGCGCTCACTGTCGCCGTCACCCTTCTCCACTTGATCAGGCTGGTGAGTTGGACTTTTTTTCCCTCTCTCTCTCTTTTAAACCACTGCTTCCCGCCCCCCCCCCCTCCGATCCCTTTCCCCGAGCCCCGATCTTTCGCAGCAGGGAAAGTTAGACTGAAAAGTTCGGGGGGAGCTGTTGCCTTATGTCCAGGGGGCCTCTTCCTGGGACGCAGCCGCCGGGGTAGCCGGGTTGGCGGGACACTATCAAGACACTACTGGTGGATGGAACTCCACAGCCAGACCTACGCTCAGGGCAGTTTAGGTGCCTCCCCGGAGCAATGCAAAGCGGTCTCACGCACTTCTTGTCCCTCTTGCAGGCACTCTCCACCTGCCCCGCCGCCTGCCACTGCCCTCTGGAGGCGCCCAAGTGCGCCCCGGGAGTCGGGTTGGTCCGGGACGGCTGCGGCTGCTGTAAGGTCTGCGCTAAGCAACTCAACGAAGACTGCAGCAAAACTCAGCCCTGCGACCACACCAAGGGGCTGGAATGCAATTTCGGCGCCAGCTCCACCGCTCTGAAAGGGATCTGCAGAGGTAAGAGGCTTGTGGTTTGGCCCCTTTAAAAAAAATAATAGTCCCCATAGTCCAGAAGTTTAGTAATTTTGAGACCATGTATGGTGACGCTTTGTTGAGGGTAGCTTGGCAGAAAGGCACATGATTTCAGCAGTCTGGAATGCAATTCAGAGTGTCTGGGCCCAAGGAAAAGCGCATACGGAAAAGTGATTCCTGACTAACTTATTGTTCAGCTCTGGAGTCTCGGGGGAACTGTAGGGAACTTTACCATACATTGAACTGAACAGCGGAAAATATGTATTATGAGTTTCAGCCTGTGGCGGTGAATCTTAACCTTCTCCCCTCTCTTTTGGTCGTCTTTACAGCTCAGTCAGAAGGCAGACCCTGTGAATATAACTCCAGAATCTACCAGAACGGGGAAAGCTTCCAGCCCAACTGTAAACATCAGTGCACATGTATTGACGGCGCTGTGGGCTGCATTCCTCTGTGTCCTCAAGAACTGTCTCTCCCCAATCTGGGCTGTCCCAACCCCCGGCTGGTGAAAGTCAGTGGGCAGTGCTGTGAGGAATGGGTCTGTGATGAAGACAGCATTAAGGACTCCCTGGACGACCAAGATGACCTCCTTGGCTTCGATGCCTCCGAGGTGGAGTTAACGAGAAACAATGAGTTAATCGCAGTTGGAAAAGGCAGCTCCCTGAAGAGGCTTCCTGGTAAGTGGATACAGAGTCCTTAAGACACCTCAGAAATGCTTTCTTGGTCTGCAACTTTGTAGAAACCAGTGTGTATATGCACTCATCTAAAAAACCTTCCGTTTGGTTTATCTTTCTAGTCTTTGGCACGGAACCTCGAGTTCTTTTCAACCCTCTGCAAGCCCATGGCCAGAAATGCATCGTTCAGACCACGTCCTGGTCCCAGTGCTCAAAGAGCTGCGGAACTGGCATTTCCACACGAGTTACCAATGACAACCCAGAGTGCCGCCTGGTGAAAGAGACCCGGATCTGTGAAGTGCGTCCTTGTGGACAACCAGTGTACAGCAGCCTAAAAGTAAGTTTCTTTTCAGGGCTTGACCATGAATGACCCCACAGGTGGGTGGGATATGAGCCTCTGTTCAAGAAAGAGAAAAGTTCATGATATATTTGAAAAGAAACTATCTTTATGAAACCCAACGCTACGTACAGTGGTTAAATGCACACTTCGAAAAAACCCAACAAATCTCATTCTTGGCTTTCTTTTGTTCTTTCTTCCAGAAGGGCAAGAAATGCAGCAAGACCAAGAAATCCCCAGAACCAGTCAGATTTACTTATGCAGGATGCTCCAGCGTGAAGAAATACCGGCCCAAATACTGCGGCTCGTGCGTGGACGGCCGGTGCTGCACACCTCTGCAGACCAGAACTGTGAAGATGCGGTTCCGATGCGAAGATGGAGAGATGTTTTCCAAGAACGTCATGATGATTCAGTCCTGCAAATGTAACTACAACTGCCCGCATCCCAACGAGGCATCGTTTCGCTTGTACAGCCTGTTCAATGACATCCACAAATTCAGGGACTAAATGCCGCCTGGGTTCCTAGTGTGGGCTGGACAGAGGAGAAGCGTGAGAGCGGAGACGTGGGTGGGCGGTGGGTGACTGGTGCCTTGCTCGTTATTGAGTAGCATTAAGGTATTTCGAAACTGCAAAGGGGCTGGCGTGGGCGGACCATCATGCAGCCGCAGTTGGAGAACACTTTGCTTCATAGTACTGGAGCGCGCACGCATTATGCTCCAAAGTGGAGCGTCTTTATGGACCGCGTTCTGTTTTCTGTTTGTAAATTATTTGCTAAGTGTATTTTTTTTTTTTTTGCTCCAGATTTTTTCCCCCTCTTGGTTCTACAATCGTAATAGAGATAAAATAAGATTAGTTGGGCCAAGTGAAAAACCCTACTTGTCCTTTGACGGAAGTAAATGAAAGAGTCTCTCGCTCCTTCCCGAGTGGAGGGGGGACACTCTGTGAGTGTCCTTGGAGGCTACCTGCACTCTAAACTGCAAACAGAAACCAGGTGTTTTAAGATTGAATGTTTTTATTTATCGAAATGTAGCTTTTGGGGAGGGAGGGGAAATGTAATACTGGAATAATTTGTAAATGATTTTAATTTTATATCAGTGAAGAGAATTTATTTATAAAATTAATCATTTAATAAAGAAATATTTACCTAATATCTGGATGTATGTGGTTCAGTATTTTCAGAAACCATCCAAGTAGTCAGGAACCATTGTTCTTGTCAATCATTCCAACGGAATTTTTTTTCCTGAGGGCCTACTATGTGTCAATAACTACTATAGGTAGCTTACTTGGGTGACAGTGAACTGTTGGCTGCCATTGCAAATCTTTAGGGAACAATGGGGGCATAAAGCCATCAGCTTGAAGAGCAAAGTACTGACATGGGCATTTGTATAAAAAGGAAGCTCAAATTTAATTTGTTAACCTAAAGCAGTGATTTATTTATTCTCACAGGCATTGGATTGAAAGCCTAGGAGTCCCATTACGAACAAGTGTGGTAGTTGTTTCTTATTTTAGCTTGGGGTGATCCTGTGTGTCACAAAAGTAGAGTTGGGGAACCTCTTAATAACCTTTGACCATAGCTGCGTGGTTGAAGTGTATCTAAAAATGAGGGGAGCTGCTTTAATATGTTACCATTGCCTAGTATCAGAAGTGTGTGTGTGTGGGGGGGGGGGGGATTCTTGGGACCTATTGGGTCGCTGGTTTGTTAACAGATGAGCTTGAAGCAAAGATTTGTACTAATCCTAATAAGCCAGTGATTAGGTAAACAAGCTGCCAAACGCAAAAGAATGTGAGGAATCTCAAGTGCTTTCCAGTTGCTAAAGGGCCAGGGCGACCCGCCCCCTTCCTTTAATAGTATACATCATATTGATGGCCAAAGGAGCATTTAGATGGAGTGGGCTATCCAGAGGTCAAAGGCCAGACACTGAGCATTCCTAAAAGAGAGGGGCCACTGTGGTCCAGGAGAGTTTGAGACAGCTGCATCAATGTGTGTGAAAAAAAAAAAAAGCCAGTAGCCTGTGTTAGAAAAACCTACATCTTTAGAAAGCGCTGACAATAAACCCTTTATAGGAGAAATTTTCCTTTCACCGGCAGTCCTGGCTCCCATTCAAATCCACAGTGAGATATTGCAGTCTGCACTTGAATCCTTAGACATAAGAGAAAGTGCTTTGAGAAATGGGGGAGGGAAGACTGCTCTTGGGATTGTATAAGGGAGTTTTCTAGACAGATTAATTCTGGTGATTTAATGAAAACCTAAAAATAAATAAATAAATAAAAAACCCAACCAACCAACCAAACAAACAAACAAAAACACTTCCTCAGCATCCTAACACCTTTTGAGATGACTGGCTAGGAAAATCTACAGTCACAACTCTTCTCCAATCTTCACAGTACCTTGCCTAAAACACTGAGAACTGTACCTTGGGAACTGTCAGTTTTTCTCACCGAAGGCATTGGCATTTCACGGTATTTGGGATTTAACACCAACTGGCCTAGTTGTGGGTACAGTTAAGCCTGTCAGTGTGTGATGTTAACGTGTGGAAGACTTGTGGGGGCAGTCCTGACCAACAGACATCTGAATCCATAAGCAACGTCCTGAGATGTCGCCTATGTCCAGAGAGCCCACAAACTCTTCCTATCTGTGCAGGGACCATAGGATGATATTGTATGGTTCCATCACGTGTGTAAAAGGACAGTGTCTGTTCGAAGTGTCCCAAGGGAGGGACTGTGTAGCTGAGAAAACTAGTGGACTAGTTACACGAACTTACAGTGATGGCGCCAAGTGCACTCAGTTACCACAGTGATAAATAAGCACAAATAATGCCCATTTATTTGAACAGAAAAGTACTACAGAAATATAAATACAGAAAGCATTGAGGAACTTAAAAGTAGGCAAGAATGAAATTACAGTATTCAGATGACATCAAGTGTGCCTGGAGTAGATCTTGATTAGTTCCATTATTGTGAAGACAAAAGCCATTCGCTTTACATATTATGACATAGAAGTTGGCTGTATCAAGATGCACTGTGATGTATGTAGTAACAACAGTACACCAGCAACCACAATAAAGACCCCTCATGACTCTCTCCATCCCAGCTTGGTGGTCCAGGGATGGATTTTGGTAGACTTAAGACCAGAGTGTTATAGATGACCTTAGAGTCTTAGGTATTCTATGAATTTTGAGAGATATTCTACGAGACACACAGTAGCCTAATCAGTGGTCTTGCTGGGCACTGCCTCACATGAATGCTATGTATCAGCCATTCCGCAAAGGGACACAACTAAATCAAAATTAGAAAAGTGTATTTTAGGGTTATTTTTTCCAGTAGTGGGGACATACTCAATCTGTTCACAATGTCTTCTCCTAGTCTTCTGGCACTACTGGAAAGTCATTGAGTAATAGGTAGCATAGGTCTAACACAGCCACAGGACAGCAGAGGTGCGTTCTGGGCAGGATGACAGGTGACTCGGCAGAAAGACTGACACACTAGATTCAGAGGCCTGCTTTCATGGCCAGCTCTGTCCTTAGCTTACTGGGAGCTTCTGGGAAAGTTTCCCAACCACGTGAAAATGAGGAGACGGCTTTCGGAATTACTTTTAAAGACTTATTTTTATTTTATGTGTATGTGAGTTATGCATGCATGCATGCATGTACACCATGTCCCCTAGGACTGGAGTTACAGACAGTTGTGAGGAGCTATGTGGGTGTTAAGGATGAAACCCTGCTTCTCTATAAGATCGGCAAATGATTTTAAATTCTAAGGCATCTCCACAACCCCAAGCTTTGGGCATTTTTTGATTAAAAAAAAAAATACCCAGACTATTATCATATACTCTCTTTGGTGCATTCTTCAAGTCCTGGCTGTCCTGGAACTCACTCTGCAGACCAGGCTAGCTTCGAACTCAGAAATCCTCCTCCCTCTGCTTCCCAAGTGTGGGGATTAAAGGCATGCGCCACCACTGCCCAGCAGGTACATTCTTCTTATGCCTCCTAAGCTGCTGCCTTGAAGCACATGGATCCATAAAGTCAGAGCTGCCTAGATCTTCCTATGGTTAAATGCACGCACGCCCATGAAGCCGTGGGAATGTGAGGCCAGAACCTCTGTACCACCCTGCACTCTTAGTTCATGAGGCCCAGGTCCCAACACCTCACAGTACAGGTCCATACTTCCCCTCACAGAATCCCTCTGGAATCCATGCCTCGTGAAATTTACTGTCCTAAGGGATGATTCAAATCAAAGCACACATTTAAATCATAGCGATGTATGTGTCCTACGATAAGATCAGGCATTTGTGACGATTTCACTGGTAATAACATCTGCGGAATCTTACAGTTCCCACATACTCTACTCATAAACTCTTCTGAATCGGCCCCCTCTCTCGTCTGTGCAAACATGCACACCTGAGCCGCCATCTCTTATCTGAATGGTTGGATGGCCTCCTCACTTGCGACGGTGTCCCCACAGTGGCTGCAATGGCTTTTCCTATCCTCCCTGCGTGTCTGTGGTGTAGCCCATTGCTTCCACCACAGCCAGTGGACTGTGTCTCCCGTCCTCTGGAATCCGAGCTTCTCGGTGCAGGTTCACAGTGCAATTCTGGAGGGCTCATTTTCCTCTCTTTCACAGTTGAGGGTCCCTGAAAAGGAGGACCGCTCTTCTGAGCTCAGTGGACTATGCAAAGCCCAGTATCCCGTGAACTGGTCCTAGAGAATGGGTTGGCATGAGAAGCAGAAAGGTCAGGGGGCAGGTGGGCAACATGTCTGCATATATAAGCAAAGTAGAAAGCATAGTCCCCGGTTATGTCAACTGAGAGCTTGCGGATCAGACCGCCTGCGTCCTCGCCACTATTCCGGACCAGTAAGCAGGGAGCAAACTAGAGTGGCAATTTTAAGGTAGGGAGTTTTGGGTGTGGCTGACAACGGATAAGCAAAACGTACATTCTCGTCTCTAGACATAAACCAGAGCACGCCAGCT